>NC_059204.1:8200393-8237893 GCF_020615455.1 Coregonus clupeaformis | reverse complement strand
TTTTATTAGTACATACGTACAGGATACACATGATATACACTGTCCAACTAAATGCTTACTAGCAGGTTCCTTCTCGACATTCAACAACAATAAGAAATTATAAAAGATAAGAATATGAACATAAAGTAAACGGCTCAGTAGAATAGAATTGACATTTTAGCATGTGGCACTAATTCAGACCTGATTCCGACCTGGTTAGGAACTCGTTGGGTGGACTTCCTGATTCCGACCTGGTTAGGAACTCGTTGGGTGGACTTCCTGATTCCGACCTGGTTAGGAACTCTTTGGGTGGACTTCCTGATTCAGACCTGGTTAGGAACTCGTTGGGTGGACTTCCTGATTCCGACCTGGTTAGGAACTCGTTGGGTGGACTTCCTGATTCCGACCTGGTTAGGAACTCGTTGGGTGGACTTCCTGATTCCGACCTGGTTAGGAACTCTTTGGGTGGACTTCCTGATTCAGACCTGGTTAGGAACTCGTTGGGTGGACTTCCTGATTCCGACCTGGTTAGGAACTCGTTGGGTGGACTTCTTGATTTTGACCTGGTTAGGAACTCGTTGGGTGGACTTCCTGATTCAGACCTGGTTAGGAACTCGTTGGGTGGACTTCCTGATTCCGACCTGGTTAGGAACTCGTTGGGTGGACTTCCTGATTCCGACCTGGTTAGGAACTCGTTGGGTGGACTTCCTGATTCTGACCTGGTTAGGAACTCGTTGGGTGGACTTCCTGATTCCGACCTGGTTAGGATCTCGTTGGGTGGACTTCCTGATTCCGACCTGGTTAGGAACTCGTTGGGTGGACTTCCTGATTCCGACCTGGTTAGGAACTCGTTGGGTGGACTTCCTGATTCCGACCTGGTTAGGAACTCGTTGGGTGGACTTCCTGATTCCGACCTGGTTAGGATCTCGTTGGGTGGACTACCTGATTCCGACCTGGTTAGGAACTCGTTGGGTGGACTTCCTGATTCCGAACTGGTTAGCAACTCGTTGGGTGGACTTCCTGATTCCGACCTGGTTAGGAACTCGTTGGGTGGACTTCCTGATTCCGACCTGGTTAGGAACTCGTTGGGTGGACTTCCTGATTCTGACCTGGTTAGGAACTCGTTGGGTGGACTTCCTGATTCTGACCTGGTTAGGAACTCGTTGGGTGGACTTCCTGATTCCGACCTGGTTAGGAACTCGTTGGCTGGACTTCCTGATTCCGACCTGGTTAGGAACTCGTTGGGTGGACTTCCTGATTCCGACCTGGTTAGGAACTCGTTGGGTGGACTTCCTGATTCTGACCTGGTTAGGAACTCGTTGGGTGGACTTCCTGAATCCGACCTGGTTAGGAACTCGTTGGGTGGACTTCCTGATTCTGACCTGGTTAGGAACTCATTGGGTGGACTTCCTGAATCCGACCTGGTGAGGGACTCGTTGGGTGGACTTTCTGATTCCGACCTGGTTAGGAACTCATTGGGTGGCCTTCCTGATTCCGACCTGGTGAGGGACTCGTTGGGTGGACTTCCTGATTCTGCCCTGGTTAGGAACTCGTTGGGTGGACTTCCTGATTCCGACCTGGTTAGGAACTCGTTGGGTGGACTTCCTGATTCTGACCTGGTTAGGAACTCGTTGGGTGGACTTCCTGATTCTGACCTGGTTAGGAACTCGTTGGGTGGACTTCCTGATTCCGACCTGGTGAGGGACTCGTTGGGTGGACTTCCTGATTCCGACCTGGTGAGGGACTCGTTGGGTGGACTTCCTGATTCCGACCTGGTTAGGAACTCGTTGGGTGGACTTCCTGATTCCGACCTGGTGAGGGACTCGTTGGGTGGACTTCCTGATTCTGACCTGGTTAGGAACTCGTTGGGTGGACTTCCTGATTCCGACCTGGTGAGGGACTCGTTGGGTGGACTTCCTGATTCTGACCTGGTTAGGAACTCGTTGGGTGGACTTCCTGATTCTGACCTGGTTAGGAACTCGTTGGGTGGACTTCCTGATTCTGACCTGGTTAGGAACTCGTTGGGTGGACTTCCTGATTCCTACCTGGTTAGGAACTCGTTGGGTGGACTTCCTGATTCTGACCTGGTTAGGAACTCGTTGGGTGGACTTCCTGATTCCGACCTGGTGAGGGACTCGTTGGGTGGACTTCCTGATTCTGACCTGGTTAGGAACTCGTTGGGTGGACTTCCTGATTCCGACCTGATTAGGAACTCGTTGGGTGGACTTCCTGATTCCGACCTGGTTAGGAACTCGTTGGGTGGACTTCCTGATTCCGACCTGGTTAGGAACTCGTTGGGTGGACTTCCTGATTCCGACCTGGTTAGGAACTCGTTGGGTGGACTTCCTGATTCTGACCTGGTTAGGAACTCGTTGGGTGGACTTCCTGATTCTGACCTGGTTAGGAACTCGTTGGGTGGACTTCCTGATTCCGACCTGGTTAGGAACTCGTTGGGTGGACTTCCTGATTCCGACCTGGTGAGGGACTCGTTGGGTGGACTTCCTGATTCTGACCTGGTTAGGAACTCGTTGGGTGGACTTCCTGATTCCGACCTGGTGAGGGACTCGTTGGGTGGACTTCCTGATTCTGACCTGGTTAGGAACTCGTTGGGTGGACTTCCTGATTCTGACCTGGTTAGGAACTCGTTGGGTGGACTTCCTGTTCATACAGTTACACTACTTGAACATAACAGACAGTAACTGACCAATGAGAGAAGAGAACAACAGCAAACACTGAGGGCCTTGAGAACTGGACATAGACACAGACAGAGTGGGTACCAAATGGCTCCCTTTTTGCTATGTAGTGCACTACTTTTGATCAGGACCCATCCTTCAGAGATGTCAGTTAGTTTCGTGGACTCACGTGACGTTCAATTACACTATTTGAACATATTAGATAGACCAATGTGGAAATAGAATCAGCAGCCCACGAGGACCATTAGAAACCCCTTCCTACACCACCTTATTGAAGCCTGCTCTGGGACCTGCTTCAGAGATGCCAGTTAGTTTGCTTCATCACTTCCTCTCACACTTGTGATTCCTCAGTGGCTTCAGAGGAGACCCTCAGAGGGCTTCAAATGAACATAAACATTCCCAGCCTAGTGGGCCCTTGTCTGTCTGTCTGTCTGTCTGTGTGTCCTGTCTGTCTGTCTGTCTGTCTGTCTGTCTGTCTGTCTGTCTGTCTGCTTGTAATGATGCATCTCTCCAACGTGTTTGTTTATCGCTTTAAGAATGTTAGAGACACATCAAAGTTCAGCTGGAGCGTGTGTGTGTGTGTGTGTGTGTGTGTGTGTGTGTGTGTGTGTGTGTTTGTGTGTGTTTGCAGGGGCTGGGGGTGGGCGCTTGGGTTCAGAGTTTTGCTTCCCGTTTGAACGTCTTCATGTTTTAATGATCCAATGCGCAGGGGCTTGGGATCTGGTGAATATTGTCTGCTGTTTAGTCTACCAATCACAATGGTGACAAAGAGTCTGGGGGGGGTCAGGGACCGTTCTCCTCTCCTCAGCCTTGACTGAGACACACACACACACACACACACACACATTCACACATACACACATACACACACACACATACACACACACATACACACACGACCCCCTTGACAGGGAGCTCTGGTTAATTTAAAGGCCTGCTGACGTTGAAAGGTAATTCATGGGAACACTATCAGGCACATTCTTACACTAACACATCCATACTCAACCTGTAACAAATGTTGAGACAATGTGGGACGTATTACAGTGAATATATAAACACATCACGTGAGACCTTTAGACGGTGGGGTTTGTTTTGATCTCGTGCAGCAGGTCAGAGGGGATAAATAGCAGCAAAACCCAACGGCTGCAGAAAACCAGGATGTCTTGATGAAGTTTACCTTTCTCAGCACTGCCATCTAGTGGGGAACGGATGTTACAAGCAGCTCCGTGCATCTTCCACTAAGATATTTGCTCACAGGATATTTCTATGTCGGTTAAGTGAATTTAGGCCGGGACTCATTCCAAGGTGCTGTTTTAGCGTAGCACACTGAACGGATCACTCCGCAGGAGATCGCATTCATGGTAAACGCTGCGCATGTAGGCTGAAGGGTAAAAAATTACCTCTTAAAGTCAAGAGCAATCAGTTGCTCTATAACACGGCTTGGATTGAATTTTGGCCTTTAGTATCTTCATTTGTTTACAATAATAATAATACCGGCGTGTTAATAGTCCCATAGACCCTTCTAGAAAAACATGTCTCTATCTGAACGACAGGGTTCAGTAATCACAGAATGTTGACCCCCCCACCCCACCTTCACTCTTTATCTTTGAGACCATCTCACACACACACACACACACACACACACACACACACACACACACACACACACACACACACACACACACACACACACACACACACACACACACACACACACACACACACACACACACACACACACACACACACACACACACACCACACACACACACATCTGCCCTGTCATTCCCTGGCCAGACAGACAGACTGTAAGGTCCCTCCCCTCCTCTATCTCTCCCCGTGTCACTCCCTCCCCTCCTCTGTCCTCCTCCATCTCTCTCAGTGTGTGATAGTGTGTGATAGTGTGTGATAGTGTGTGATAGTGTGTGATAGTGTGTGTGTAGGATTGCACCCCGCTGCCCCATCTTAACCCTGGGTGTAGTAGTTATCACCCACCTTGGCTACTCCAAGCTTGTTTTTTAAAAGAACGTTTCCCTAGGAAATTACTGATTGGGAGATAGGCTTGCAATATTCCGTGTTCGTAAATTGGTGAAACTAAACAGAGATCCATATAGGTGGTGTGAATAAACGGTATATGTTTACATTGTATACTCTATGGATATGAGGCAAAATTGATACATTCACTAAACGTATCACGTACAGTCGTGGTCAAAAGTTTTGAGAATGACACAAATGCTAATTTTCACGAAGTCTGCTGCCTTTTGCAATTTGCACACACTCCAGAATGTCATGAAGAGTGATCAGATGAATTGCAATTCATGTACATTCAACTTGTTAAAAACACTGTAATTCCCACGAAGGCTATTTCAACATTGTCTCCCCACCGTGGTATGATGCCACGTAGTTATACGGTGTCCCTGCTCCACATAGCACGCACACTTATTCCACATTCTTTCATAGGGCGCGTCCCAAAACAGCACCCTATTCCCTATGCAGTCCATAGGGCTCTGGTCAAAAGTAGTGCACTATAAAGGGAATAGGGTGCCATTTGGGACGTAACCCTATTCCCTATAGTGCACTATGGGCCCTGGTCAAAAGTAGTGCCCTATAAAGACTATGCAGATCAGCCCAGTCTCATAGCCAGTTCTATTAGACAGCCCATGCTGAGTGATGGAACTTCGATGTACAGCGTTTAAATCACAGGGAATGTTCTGCCCACTGGGATGGGCCAGCCGGAACCCTGTGCAAAAACAAGGTCTGCTTTCTCTCTCTGAGACTCACAACCCTGCTGTGTTGCACTGCATCATAAACCGGCTGGTTCGAGACATGAATGCTGATTGGCTGAAAGCCGTGGCATTTCAGACGGGTATGACTTAAAAGTACTTTTTACTGTTCTAATCTATTTAGAATAGTAATAAGGCACCTCGGGGGTTTGTGGTTATTGGCCAAAATACCACGGATAAGGACACAGTGTACAAAGAGGTGCAGGGCTGTGATAGTACGGTGCAGTACATCTTAGCAGGGCTGTGATAGTACGGTGCAGTACATCTTAGCAGGGCTGTGATAGTACGGTGCAGTACATCTTAGCAGGGCTGTGATAGTACGGTACAGTACATCTTAGCAGGGCTGTGATAGTATGGTGCAGTACATCTTAGCAGGGCTGTGATAGTACGGTACAGTACATCTTAGCAGGGCTGTGATAGTACGGTGCAGTACATTTTAGCAGGGCTGTGATAGTACGGTACAGTACATCTTAGCAGGGCTGTGATAGTACGGTGCAGTACATCTTAGCAGGGCTGTGATAGTACGGTACAGTACATCTTAGCAGGGCTGTGATAGTACGGTGCAGTACATCTTAGCAGGGCTGTGATAGTACGGTACATTACATCTTAGCAGGGCTGTGATAGTACGGTGCAGTACATCTTAGCAGGGCTGTGATAGTACGGTACAGTACATCTTAGCAGGGCTGTGATAGTACGGTACAGTACATCTTAGCAGGGCTGTGATAGTACGGTGCAGTACATCTTAGCAGGGCTGTGATAGTACGGTACAGTACATCTTAGCAGGGCTGTGATAGTACGGTGCAGTACATTTTAGCAGGGCTGTGATAGTACGGTACAGTACATCTTAGCAGGGCTGTGATAGTACGGTGCAGTACATCTTAGCAGGGCTGTGATAGTACGGTACAGTACATCTTAGCAGGGCTGTGATAGTACGGTGCAGTACATCTTAGCAGGGCTGTGATAGTACGGTACAGTACATCTTAGCAGGGCTGTGATAGTACGGTACAGTACATCTTAGCAGGGCTGTGATAGTACGGTGCAGTACATCTTAGCAGGGCTGTGATAGTATGGTGCAGTACATCTTAGCAGGGCTGTGATAGTACGGTACAGTACATCTTAGCAGGGCTGTGATAGTACGGTGCAGTACATCTTAGCAGGGCTGTGATAGTACGGTACAGTACATCTTAGCAGGGCTGTGATAGTACGGTGCAGTACATCTTAGCAGGGCTGTGATAGTACGGTACAGTACATCTTAGCAGGGCTGTGATAGTACGGTGCAGTACATCTTAGCAGGGCTGTGATAGTACGGTGCAGTACATCTTAGCAGGGCTGTGATAGTACGGTACAGTACATCTTAGCAGGGCTGTGATAGTACGGTGCAGTACATCTTAGCAGGGCTGTGATAGTACGGTACAGTACATCTTAGCAGGGCTGTGATAGTACGGTGCAGTACATCTTAGCAGGGCTGTGATAGTACGGTACAGTACATCTTAGCAGGGCTGTGATAGTACGGTGCAGTACATCTTAGCAGGGCTGTGATAGTACGGTGCAGTACATCTTAGCAGGGCTAGGCTGTCATAACAGCTTCTACCCCCAAGCCATAAAAATAATATGCCATTTTAGCAGACGCTTTTATCCAAAGCGACTTACAGTCATGCGTGCATATATTTTTACGTATGGGTGGTCCCGGGGATCGAACCCACTACCCTGGCGTTACAAGCACCATGCTCTACCAATTGAGCTACAGAGGACCACGTAAGACTCCTGAACAGCTAATCATGGCTACACTGACTATTTGCATTGTCCCCACCCCCTCTTTTACCGCTGCTGCCACTCTGTTTGTTATCTATGCATAGTCACTTTAACTCTACCCACATGTACATATTACCTCAAATACTTTTTCTTTCACTTCTTTCAAAATGTGGAGCAGGTTGTGTCGGTAGATCTGCCGGGGGGGAAAAAAATCGAATTGAATCCCTTTTTAGATGACATTTTAAGGCATCAAAATGTGACAACTGTGCAACTGGTGTGGAGTCTTTCTCTAGACAATGTATTGGCCCTTTGAGCAATTTTTTGGGGGTCGTGAGGTTTTCCGAGGCCCATTTGATATTTTGGTCTGTCGTATAAATTATTGATTGATTGATCAATTGATTGATGGCTGATTTAGTGTGAATAAAACAGCTGCTCTCCTCCTCTTCTCTACTCATCTTATTTTCAGTTTTATGCTGAATATGCTTTTGGCATCACCATGTCGATACCCTGGTACTAAAACTCAATGCTTCAAAATGTGTAGAAACGTGATTTCACTTTGTTAATGATGAGAAAATGACTGACTCTATGTGCACATTAACAGAGGCACAGTCCCATCTGAGCATTTAGAAAATGAACACAGCTTCACATTAAAGTCGACAGGTCAGCCCAGACTCCTAGTTGGAGTTTGCGTCAGTGCGGTCAGTCACAGATTTTAAATGAGTTTCCTGGCTTTTAACGGCCTCAACAGAAGCCCAGTGTGAGTTCTGAGGTTCGAGAACAAAGAGGACTACCGCAGGCCGGCCCGGGTAGTCCCCAGCCTCTCCAACCAATTAACATTCCTGCTGCCTTTATGACTCGGCCTAGGCCCGCCCCTTCACTCACACCTCATAAAAGTCACAAACATCAATTCTTGTAAACCATAACTGTCATTATAATCCCATTAAAAACAACCCGCCGAGCAATTTACAGTGTACACCAGGGCCAAACCAGGCCAGAGGGATCCCCTCAGTTAGAAAAACCCTCTACAAAACAGCTTGCAGAACAAATGAGGAAGTTTATTGAGAGTAATTTGCCAGAATGTGACACGATAGTGACACCACTGATGCTTTGGTCCCCTGCTTCTTGTTTTGTACCTGGCTTCTCCAGGTCTGAGTCCCAAATGGCACCCTATTCCCTACACAGCGCACTGCTTTTGACCAGGGCCCATAGTGCACTGCTTTTGACCAGGGCCCATAGTGCACTGCTTTTGACCAGGGCCCATAGTGCTCTGCTTTTGACCAGGGCCCATAGTGCACTGCTTTTGACCAGGACCCATAGTGCTCTGCTTTTGACCAGGACCCATAGTGCACTGCTTTTGACCATGGCCCATAGTGCACTGCGATATGTAGGGAATATGGAGCCATTTGCGCCGTAGACCAGTATTTTCCTGACATTGAGGACGGGTCTGACAGAGCAGGTGGCCCTTTAAGGAAACACCACCACTGAAAGGGCCACCGCTCCTTCCAACATCACTATTAGCATCATTAAGCCCTCAAATCCCTCTGTGATTGGTCCAACCTGTTGGCCCGGCTTGAGCTCACATTCAGGGATTTACAACATTGAGGATGGACATTAAGGCAGGGCAGTTGGCATCAAGAAACACTGGCAGGCAAGAAATGATGAAGTCTCCAGATAAAGTGACATAAAGCAGTGGATATACTGTATCATGACCTGTTTCCTATCCAGGCCAAACTAATCATCAGAATGACTTAATACAAAGGCCATTCATGCAGGAATACAAACATTTGTCCGATTTAAGCATTTCAAAATGTATAAAATAATCTACACTGAGTGTACAAAACATTAAGAACAGCTGCTCGTTCCACGACAGACTGACCAGGTGAAAGCTATGATCCCTTATTGATGTCACTTGTTAAATCCACTTCAATTAGTGTGGATGAAGGGGAGGAGACAGTTGATGAAGGATTTCTAAGCCTCGAGACAACTGAGACATAGACTATGTGCAACTCAATATTAGGAAGGTGTTACTCAGTGTACAGTATATCTACTCTATAATGCTTCTCTTCAGATGTCTGCATTTTATACAGCTACAGGTAATACATCATCATGTTACTATGCCCCTATTCATGTTACATGTTACATTTTAGTCATTTAGCAGACGCTCTTATCCAGAGCGACTTACAGTTAGTGAGTGCATACATTATTATTTAATTTTTTATTTTTTTCATACCAGCCTCCCGTGGGAATCGGTCCCTATAATGGCACCCTAGTCCCTGTAATGGCACCCTAGTCCCTGTAATGGCACCCTAGTCCCTGTAATGGCACCCTAGTCCCTATAATGGCACCCTAGTCCCTATAATGGTACCCTAGTCCCTGTAATGGTACCCTAGTCCCTGTAATGGCACCTTAGTCCCTGTAATGGCACCCTAGTCCCTGTAATGGCACCCTAGTCCCTGTAATGGCACCCTAGTCCCTGTAATGGCACCCTAGTCCCTGTAATGGCACCTTAGTCCCTGTAATGGCACCCTAGTCCCTGTAATGGCACCCTAGTCCCTGTAATGGCACCCTAGTCCCTGTAACGGCACCCTAGTCCCTGTAATGGCACCCTAGTCCCTGTAATGGCACCCTAGTCCCTATAATGGTACCCTAGTCCCTATAATGGTACCCTAGTCCCTGTAATGGTACCCTAGTCCCTGTAATGGCACCTTAGTCCCTGTAATGGCACCCTAGTCCCTGTAATGGCACCCTAGTCCCTGTAATGGCACCCTAGTCCCTATAATGGTACCCTAGTCCCTATAATGGTACCCTAGTCCCTGTAATGGTACCCTAGTCCCTGTAATGGCACCTTAGTCCCTGTAATGGCACCCTAGTCCCTGTAATGGCACCCTAGTCCCTGTAATGGCACCTTAGTCCCTATAATGGCACCCTAGTCCCTGTAATGGCACCCTAGTCCCTGTAATGGCACCCTAGTCCCTGTAATGGCACCCTACTCCCTTTAATGGCACCCTAGTCCCTGTAATGGCACCCTAGTCCCTGTAATGGCACCCTAGTCCCTGTAATGGCACCCTAGTCCCTGTAATGGCACCTAGTCCCTGTAATGGCACCCTAGTCCCTGTAATGGCACCCTAGTCCCTTTAATGGCACCCTAGTCCCTGTAATGGCACCCTAGTCCCTGTAATGGCACCCTAGTCCCTGTAATGGCACCCTAGTCCCTGTAATGGCACCCTAGTCCCTGTAATGGCACCCTAGTCCCTGTAATGGCACCCTAGTCCCTGTAATGGCACCCTAGTCCCTGTAATGGCACCCTAGTCCCTGTAATGGCATCCTAGTCCCTGTAATGGCACCCTAGTCCCTGTAATGGCACCCTAGTCCCTGTAATGGCACCCTAGTCCCTGTAATGGCACCCTAGTCCCTGTAATGGCACCCTAGTCCCTGTAATGGCACCCTAGTCCCTGTAATGGCACCCTAGTCCCTGTAATGGCACCCTAGTCCCTGTAATGGCACCCTAGTCCCTGTAATGGCACCCTAGTCCCTATAATGGCACCCTAGTCCCTGTAATGGCACCCTAGTCCTTATAATGGCACCCTAGTCCCTGTAATGGCACCCTAGTCCCTGTAATGGCACCTTAGTCCCTGTAATGGCACCCTAGTCCCTGTAATGGCACCCTAGTCCCTGTAATGGCACCCTACTCCCTATGGGGGGGGTAACAACTGGAGAGTAACAACCCTTTCTCATAGGTCCAGGGAGTCCCTCTCAGCATAAAGCCAGTTTCCTCACCCTCCTCATTCAGCTAGGTCTCCTTTGGTACCACAGTCTGAACGTAGACTGAAAATGGGCTACATCCCAAATGGGACTTTATAGTCAACTTTATAGTCCACTGATTTTGACACCCATAGGGCTCTGGTCAAAAGTAGTACACTGTGAAGAATAGGGTGCCATTTGGTACGAAGCACTGACCGTAGACTGAACATAGGCTTGGCTGACCCCTGATCTCTAAGAGTAAAGTAAAGACAAATGGGACAGTTTGTGTTTATTTTAAACAAATGTATTGAACAAGTAGAATGTAAGACAGTTGTAAAGTCATTCAGTACAATGGAGGGTTTCTCAGGCCAAAGTTAAGCGCACATTTCTGCTAAATAGCGACACCTTGTGGTCAGTGATTGTAGCTTCTTAGTCGAAACAGGAAGGAGGACGGATCATTGTAATGGATAATTGAGGGGGCTGATAATTTGGTATGTATTGGGGCTGAATTTAAGACATTCTTGCATTCTTTTTAACAAACATAAAAACAAAAATGAAGCAACACAAAACCATAGACGTTTTTTTAAATGTTTGGGTACGTTTTCTTGCAAAAGCTTATTTTAAATCAACTAAGTATAAAATTATTGCACAATGCCTAACACAATGGCAAAATTAACACTTAAACACTTCCCATCCCTTGTAGAGTTGAAAAGGACTGGACAGATGTAAGCTCCGGTAGGCAAGATGGTGTTGAGCAATAGTGTGTCATTCAGTCAGGAGACGGTCTGCTACAGAGAGGGGGCAGGGACACTGGGAAGCCACTTGGAGAAACGTTGCATATGAAAGCTCCCTCCTTTTTGTACCAACAAAATGGTGTCCGTTTTGACTCTCGTCCGTCACCATCTTCAAGAAGTTCTTGGCTACCTCAGAGACTCTGGAACAAAACATGTGACAACACATCCTTCGCATACCGTAAAATTGAGACCCTCCCCTCTCTCCCCTCTCTACCAGTGAGCACATAGAGTGCATTCGGAAAGTATTCAGACCCCTTGACTTTTTCCACATTTTGCTACGTTACAGCCTTATTCTAAAATTGATTAAATAGTTATTTTCCATCATCAATCTATACATAATTCCCCATAATGACAAAGCAAAAACAGTTTTTTTTTTTTTTTTTTGCAAATGTATTACAAATAAAAAACGTAAATATGACATTTACATAAGTATTCAGACACTTTACTCAGTACTTTGTTGAAGCACCTTTGGCAGCTATTACTACCTCGAGTTGTTACGGTCCGGCTCTGTTGGTCCTGTTCCTGTTGGTGTTCGTTTCCCTTTTCTCCCCTGTGTGTGTTGTTTGTGTCTGTCTCCCCCTGCTGTGCAGTCAGAGGTTCTTGGTCAGCGGGCGTGGCCATTCTATCACCAGAGCAGTTACATCAAGCTGCAGCTCATTGGCACCAATCAAGCAGCAGATATCTACCCGGGCTGGACACCTCTCCAGCGCCAGTTCGTTCCTACACTTCCAGTGGTAACTTGGCCCGTACAGCACTCTCAGTGTAGTTGTACTCTCTCAGTATTATTGTTGTTCCTGCCTCGTTTGTAACCTGTCTCTCCTTCGACCAGATCTCTTGTGCGCCTGCCTGCCTGCCATTCCCACGCCGCTACCTGATCCTCTGTTGCCTGACATCCTCGTTATCCAGCTCTCAGGACTACTGGCTCTCCACCCCACTCAGCTCCTACCCCAGCCTGAAGCTACTTCACCCTGACTACTTCTCTCTGCCAATACACGTTGAATAAACTACATCCTATTTTACTCTCTTTGTCCGTGTGTCCGTCTCTGCACCTGAGTCCCCCACCCAACCTAATAGAACGAACTGGCCAAGACATGGACTCAGCAGAGATGCCACATGAAACAACGGAGGATGGCGTACAACACGCCCTCCATTCACAAGGAGTACTATTGGGACAACACGACCAACTCATCCGGACTCTATTGGATAACAACCAGCAGTTGTTGGATCAAGTATCTCATCTCACCTCTCAGGTAGCTAACCTGGTAACACTCACTACCTTTTCTCCCTCTGCTTCTCCTCCGCCTGTTCCTCCTACAGTGGCTCCAGGCTCGGCTTCCGCTCCTGCCTTTCGGGAACCCCCTACAACCGCACCCGAACCTTTCACCGGGGATCTGAACAAATGCCGTGGTTTCCTGCTTCAGTGCCGCTTGGTGTTCCAACAGAAGCCCCTGTCTTTCTCCACGGAATCCTCAAAGGTACATTACGCACTGGGGTTAATGAGGGACAAAGCTTTGATGTGGGCAGAAGCGGCTTGTTCTACTCAGCAGATTACCAGCCTGTCGTTTGACGATTTTTCCTCTCAATTGAAAGTTGTGTTTGATCACCCGGACTATGCCGGAACCGCCACAAAAAGACTATTGAAGCTACGACAGGGCACGGGTAGCGTGGCTGAATACGCCATTGATTTTTGGACCTTGGCAGCCCGATTCCAAGTGGAGAACGAAGCTCTTCAGGGAGCGTTTGTTAACGGTCTAAGTGACACAATTAAGAATGAACTAGCTGTTCGTGATGAGCCTGCTAATCTTCATGTTCTCGTTTCCCTTGCTACACGAATAGACAACAGGCTACGGGAGAGGAGACAGGAGAGGGGCGGTCGGGTCCACACCTCTAACGGGGCTCCCTCGCTTTCTGCAGTCCAAGCTACACCACCACTCGGACACCGACCACACACCTCAGCGGATTCCTCCACGGAACTAGACGAGCCCATGCAGCTGGGCCGTGCTCGTCTGTCCCATGTCGAAAAGGAACGGCGCATACGGGCTGGTGAGTGCATGTACTGTGGGGACCGCACTCATTTCCTGGTTAACTGTCCGATTCGCCCAAAAAGACCAAGCTCGCAGGTAAAAGTGGGCGTACTTGCGAGTGTTAGACCAGACTCAATGCCCACAGCACCCCGTCTAGTGATCCCAGTTACAGTCCAGTTCAGGAATCTATCTCTCCCACTAGCTGCTCTCATCGACTCTGGTGCTGAGGATAGTTTTATTGACGCTAGCCTGGTTACTCAGGCTGAGATCCCTGTTAAGCCCCTGCCTAAGCCTATAACAGTAACCGCTATTGACGGCCATCAGTTTGCCAACATCACCCACCAAACTGTCCCCGTTTCTCTCATGCTGTCCGGCAATCACAAAGAAACCATCCAGTTCAAAGTAGTCTCCTCCTCGGCCTCCCCCCTTATCCTCGGTTTTCCCTGGCTTAGCCTTCACAATCCCCATATTGATTGGCAAAACCACAAGATACACAGTTGGAGCACTCACTGCCATTCTGTTTGCCTTGGGTCGGCTATTCCGCCCTCGGTCGGCTCCCCTGCTTCCCCAGTCAAAACCCCAGACCTCTCTTCAGTCCCGGAGGAGTACCGGGACCTGGCCGAGGTATTCAGCAAGTCCAAGGCACTTTCATTACCACCTCATAGGCCATACGATTGCGCTATTGAGTTACTGCCTGGGCGCCTTTGCCGTCCAGTCGGCTTTTCAATCTGTCCCGTCCTGAGAGAGAAGCTATGGAAACCTACATAGGCGACTCCCTAACCTCTGGCATCATTCGTCCCTCATCGTCCGCTGTTGGTGCTGGGTTCTTTTTGTTGAGAAGAAGGACAAAACCTTACGGCCCTGCATTGACTACAGAGGACTTAATAACATCACAGTCAGAAATACATACCCCCTGCCTCTCATCAACTCAGCATTTGACTCCCTTCATGGTGCCACTGTGTTTACCAAACTCGATCTACGGAACGCTTACCACCTCGTTAGGATCAAGCAGGGAGACGAATGGAAGACTGGGTTTAATACCCCTCTCGGACACTTTGAATACCTAGTCATGCCATTCGGTCTCACTAACGCCCCAGCAGTGTTTCAGGCCATGGTGAACGATGTGTTGAGGGATTTTCTACACCGTTTTGTGTTTGTCTATTTGGATGACATTCTGATATTCTCTAAGTCACAGGATGAACACGTCTCCCCACGTCCGTCGGGTTCTCCAACGCCTCCTGGAAAACAAACTGTATGTGAAGGCAGAAAAATGTGAGTTCCACCGGCAGTCCGTCCCCTTTTTTGGGCTTCATCATCGAGCGGGGACAAGTGTCACCAGACCCTGACAAGATCAGAGCGGTTGTGGAGTGGCCCACACCCACGTCTCGGAAGCAGCTACAACGCTTCCTGGGTTTCGCCAACTTCTACCGCCGCTTCATCAGGGGTTTCAGCCGAGTGGTTGCCCCCCTGACCAAGCTCACCTCCCCTAAGGTGCCATTCCTGTGGACGCCTGAGGCCGAGTCAGCCGTGAGTACATTGAAGAAACTGTTCACCACCTCACCTGTTCTTATTCATCCAGACACTAGTTTGCAGTTTGTTGTGGAAGTGGACGCCTCAGATTCGGGGGTGGGGGGCTGTCCTGTCACAACGTTCCCCCACGGACCAGAAGCTCCATCCGGTGGCTTTTTTCTCCAAGAGATTGACCCCTGCTGAGAAGAACTACGACGTGGGTAACCGGGAGTTGCTTGCTGTCAAGTTGGCGTTGGAGGAATGGAGGCACTGGCTAGACGGAGCAGAGCAACCCTTCATAGTCTGGACGGACCACAAGAACCTGGCTTACATCCAGTCGTCCCAAGAGGCTGAACTCCCGTCAGGCCAGATGGGCTCTGTTCTTCAGCAGGTTCAAGTTTATCTTAACATATCGTCCTGGCACACGTAATGTCAAGCCTGATGCTCTCTCTCGCCAGTTTACAGACACTGAAGACTCCAGCAATCCTGAACCTGTTCTGCCCGCTTCCTGTTTGGTGGCGGCCGTTCATTGGGAAATCGAGTCCCTCGTCCGATCGGCACAAGAGTTGGAACCTGGACCGGCCGATGGGCCTCCCGACCTTCTCTATGTTCCCGCAGCCGTGCGGCCGCAAGTGCTCAACTGGATCCACACCTCACGCTTCTCCTGCCACCCTGGTATGAAACGAACACTATCGCTACTCAAGAGGCACTTTTGGTGGCCATCCGCCGAGGCTGACGTCCGGGAGTACGTGGCGGCCTGTTCCATCTGTGCCCAAAATAAGGCTTCCCACAGGGCTCCTTCGGGCCTGCTGCGGCCTCTCCCCTGTCCCGAGTCGGCCTTGGTCTCACGTGGGCTTGGACTTCGTCACTGGACTTCCTATGTCTGAGGGTAATGACACTATACTCACCATCGTGGACAGATTCTCTAAATCTGCCCATTTTGTTGCATTACCAAAATTACCATCTGCCAGTGAGACAGCCGACCTCTTTGTCCTACATGTATTCCCGTCCCCATGGAATACCTGTGGACATAGTGTCCGATAGAGGTCCACAGTTTATTTCTCGGGTATGGAAGGAGTTTTGTTCGGCTCTGGGTGCCTCTGTCAGTCTCTCATCAGGTTTCCATCCCCAGTCCAATGGCCAGACTGAGCGGACCAACCAGGACCTGGAGGCTGCTCTACGCTGTGTGACATCCCAGAACCCGTCTACCTGGGCCAAACATCTCCCGTGGGTCGAATATGCCCACAATTCCCTCACCCTCATCTGCCACGGGCCTCTCACCATTTGAGGCGGCTTTGGGGTACCAACCGCCATTGTTCCCGTCTCAGGAAAGGGAGTTAGCCGTTCCGTCAGTTCAGGATAACCTTCGTCGCTGCCGCAAGGTGTGGGTGGACACCCGTGAGGCCCTTCTACGGACAGCAGAGAGGAATAAGAGGGTGGCGGACAGGCACAGGGTAGTCGCTCCACAGTTCCAGCCTGGTCAGCGTGTCTGGCTCTCCTCCAGCAACATTCCCCTGCGCACTGACTCCCGTAAGCTGTCGCCCCCGATATTTGGGTCCTTTTGAGGTCGAATCCATCATCAACCCTTCGGCTGTTCGGTTGAAGCTTCCCCAGGCCATGAGAGTCCATCCTACATTTCACGTGTCCCAGCTGAAGATGGTCTCCTCCAGTCCTTTGTGTCCGCCGGCGGATCCCCCTCCGCTACCGCGCATTATTGCTGACCATCCAGCCTACACGGTTCGGAGACTGCTGGACGTCCGGAGGCGTGGTAGAGGGTTTCAGTACCTGGTGGACTGGGAGGGATACGGTCCCGAGGAGAGGTCCTGGATTCCTAGGCGTTTTATTCTGGATCCGCAGCTAGTGAATGACTTCCATAGGGACCACCCTGACAAGCCGGGTGGGTCGCCGGGTGGCGCCCGTTGAGGGGGGTACTGTTACGGTCCGGCTCTGTTGGTCCTGTTCCTGTTGGTGTTCGTTTCCCTTTTCTCCCCTGTGTGTGTTGTTTGTGTCTGTCTCCCCCTGCTGTGCAGTCAGAGGTTCTTGGTCAGCGGGCGTGGCCATTCTATCACCAGAGCAGTTACATCAAGCTGCAGCTCATTGGCACCAATCAAGCAGCAGATATCTACCCGGGCTGGACACCTCTCCAGCGCCAGTTCGTTCCTACACTTCCAGTGGTAACTTGGCCCGTACAGCACTCTCAGTGTAGTTGTACTCTCTCAGTATTATTGTTGTTCCTGCCTCGTTTGTAACCTGTCTCTCCTTCGACCAGATCTCTTCTGTTCCTGCTGCCTGCCTGCCTGCCTGCCATTCCCACGCCGCTACCTGATCCTCTGTTGCCTGACATCCTCGTTATCCAGCTCTCAGGACTACTGGCTCTCCACCCCACTCAGCTCCTACCCCAGCCTGAAGCTACTTCACCCTGACTACTTCTCTCTGCCAATACACGTTGAATAAACTACATCCTATTTTACTCTCTTTGTCCGTGTGTCCGTCTCTGCACCTGAGTCCCCCACCCAACCTAATACGAGTCTTCTTGGGAATGACGCTACAAGCTTGGCACACCTGTATTTGGGGAGTTTCTCCCATTCTTCTCTGCAGATCCTCTCAAGCTCTGTCAGGTTGGATGGGGAGTGTCGCTGCACAGCTATTTTCAGGTCTCTCCAGAGATGTTGGATCGGGTTCAAGTCCGGGCTCTGTCTGGGCCACTCAAGGACATTCAGAGACTTGTCCTGAAACCAGTCCTGTGTTGTCTTGGCTGTGTGCTTAGGGTCATTGTCCTGTTGGAAGGTGAACCTTCGTCCCAGTCTGAGGTCCTGAGTGCTCTGGAGCAGGTTTTCATCAAGGATCTCTCTGTACATTGCTCCGTTCATCTTTCCCTCAATCCTGACTACATTTACATTTACATTTACATAATTTAGCAGACGCTCTTATCCAGAGCGACTTACAAATTGGTGCATTCAACTTATGATAGCAAGTGGGACAACCACTTTTTGTCTTCTTTTTTTATGGGGGGGTGGGGGAGGGGGGGTAGAAGGATTACTTTATACTATTCCAGGTATTCTTTAAAGAGGTAGGGTTTCAAGTGTCTCCGGAAGGTGGTCAGTGACTCCGCTGTCCTGGCATTGTGGGGGAGCTTGTTCCACCATTGGGGTGCCAGAGCAGCGAATAGCTTTGACTGGGCTGAGCGGGAACTGTGCTTCCGTAGAGGTAGGGGGGCCAGCAGGCCAGAGGTGGATGAACGCAATGCCCTCGTTTGGGTGTAGGGACTGATCAGAGCCTGAAGGTAAGGAGGTGCCGTTCCCCTCACAGCTCCGTAGGCAAGCACCATGGTCTTGTAACAGATGCGAGCCTCAACTGGAAGCCAGTGGAGTGTGCGGAGGAGCGGGGTGACATGAGAGAACTTGGGAAGGTCGAAAACCAGACGGGCTGTGGCGTTCTGGATAAGTTGTAGGGGTTTAATGGCACAGGCAGGGAGCCCAACCAACAGTGAGTTGCAGTAATCCAGACGGGAGATGACAAGTGCCTGGATTAGGACCTGTGCCACTTTCTGTGTAAGGTAGGGTCGTACTCTGCAAATGTTGTAGAGCATGAACCTGCAGGATCGGGTCACCGCTTTGATGTTAGCGGAAAACGACAGGGTGTTGTCCAGGGTCACGCCAAGGCTATTTGCATTTTGGGAGGAGGACACAATGGAGTTGTCAACCGTGATGGCGAGATCATGGAGCGGGCAGTCCTTCCCCGGGAGGAAGAGCAGCTCCGTCTTGCCGAGGTTCAGCTTGAGGTGGTGATCCGACATCCACACTGATATGTCTGCCAGACTAGTCTCCCAGTCCCTGCCGCTGAAAAACATCCCCACAGCATGATGCTGCCACCACCATGCTTCACGTAGGGATGGTGCCAGGTTTCCTCCAGACGTGACACTTGGCATTCAGGCCAAAAAGTTCAATCTTGGTTTCATCAGACCAGAGAATCTTGTTTCTCATGGTCGGAGTCCTTTAGGTGCCTTTTGGCAAACTCTAAGTGGGCTTTCATGTGCCTTTTACTGAGGAGTGGCTTCCGTCTGGCCACTCTACCATAAAGTCCTGATTGGTGGAGTGCTGCAGAGATGGTTGTCCTTCTGGAAGGTTCTCCCATCTCCACAGAGGAACTCTGGAGCTCTGTCAGAGTGACCATCGGGTTCATGGTCACCTCCCTGACCAAGGCTCTTCTCTCCCGATTGCTCAGTGTGGCCAGCTCTAGGAAGAGTCTTGGTGGTTCCAAACTTCTTCCATTGAAGAATGATGGAGGCCATTGTGTTCTTGGTGACCTTCAATGCTGCAGACATTTTTTGGTACCCTTCCCCAGATCTGTGCCTCGACATAATCCTGTCTCAGAGCTCTTTGGACAATTCCTTTGACCTCATGGCTTGGTTTTTGCTCTGACATGCACTGTCAACTGTGGGACCTTATATAGACGGGTGTGTGCCTTTCCAAATCATGTCCAATCAATTGAATTTACCACAGGTGGACTCCAATCAAGTTGTAGAAACATCTCAAGGATGATCAATGGAAACAGGATGCACCTGAGCTCAATTTCGATTCTCATAGCAAAGGGTCTGAATACTTATGTAAATAAGGTATTTCTGTTTTATATTTGTAATACATTTGCAAAAAGTTCTAAAAACCTGTTTTCACTTTGTCATTATGGGGTATTGTGTGTAAATTTATAAGGAAAATATATAATTTAATCAATTTTAGAATAAGGCTGTAACGTAACAAAGCGTGGAAAAAGTCAAAGGGTCTGAATACTTTCCGAATGCACTGTATATATAAATATATATACAGAACCAGTCAAAAGTTTGGACACACCTAGTCATTCAAGGGTTTATCTATATTTTTTACTATTTTCTACATTGTAGAATAATAGTGAAGGCATCAAAACTATGAAATAACACATATGGAATCATGTAGTAACCAAAAAAGTGTTAAACAAATCAAAATATATTTTGGATTTTAGATTCTTCAAAGTAGCCACCCTTTGCCTTGATGACAGCTTTGCACACTCTTTGCATTCTCTCAACCAGCTTAATGACGAATGCTTTTCCAACAGTCTTGAAGGAATTCCCACATATGCTGAGCACTTGTTGGCTGCTTTTCCTTCACTCTGCGGTCCAACTCAATTGGGTTGAGGTCGGGTGATTGTGGAGGCCAGGTCATCTGATGCAACACTCCATCACTCTCCTTGGTCAAATAGCCCTTACACAGCCTGGAGGTGTGTTTTGGGTCATTGTCCTGTTGAAAAACAAAAATAATGGTCCCACTAAGCGCAAACCAGATTGGATGGCATATCACTGCAGAATGCTGTGGTAGCCATGCTGGTTAAGTGTGCCTTGAATTCTAAATAAATCATAGACAGTGTCACCAGCAAAGCACCCCCACACCATCACACCTCCTCCTCCATGCTTCACCGTGGGAACCACACATGCGGAGATAATCCGTTCACCTACTCCGTGTCTCACAAAGACACAGCGGTTGGAACCAAAAATCTCAAATTTGGACTCCAGACCAAAGGACTAATTTCCACTGGTCTAATGTCCATTGCTCGTGATTCTTGGCCCAAGCAGGTCTCTTCTTCTTATTGGTGTCATTTAGTAGTGGTTTCTTTGCAGCAATTCGACCACGAAGGCCTGATTCACGCAGTCTCCTCTGAACAGTTGATGTTGAGATGTGTCTGTTACTTGAACTCTGTGAAGCATTTATTTGGGCTGCAATCTGAGGTGCAGTTAACTCTAATGAACTTATCCTCTGCAGCAAAGGTAACTCTGGGTCTTCCTTTCCTGTGGCGGTCCTCATGAGAGCCAGTTTCATCATAGCGCTTGATGGTTTTTGCAACTGCACTTGAAGAAACTTGAAAAGTTCTTGAAATGTTCCGTATTGACTGACCTTCATGTCTTAAAGTAATGATTGACTGTTGTTTCTCTTTGCTTATTTGAGCTGTTCTTGCCATAATATGGACTTGGTCTTTTACCAAATAGGGCTATTTTCTGTATACCACCCCTACCTTGTCACAAAACAACTGATTGGCTCAAACGCATTAACAAGGAAAGAAATTCCACAAATTAACTTTTAAGAAGGCACAACTGTTAATTGAAATGAGGTGAAACGTGGTCCTCTGTAGCTCAGCTGGTAGAGCACGGCGCTTGTAACGCCAAGGTAGTGGGTTCGATCCCCGGGACCACCCATACACAAAAAATGTATGCACGCATGACTGTAAGTCGCTTTGGATAAAAGCGTCTGCTAAATGGCATATTATAAATGCATTCCAGGTGACTGCCTCATGAAGCTGTTTGAGAGAATGCCAAGAGTGTGCAAAGCGGTCATCAAGGCAAAGGGTGGCTACTTTGAAGAATATAAAATATATTTTGATTTGTTTAACACTTTTATGGTTACTACATGATTCCATATGTGTTATTTCATAGTTTTGATGTCTTCACTATTATTCTACAATGTAGAAAATAGTAAAAATAAAGAAAAACCCTTGAATGAGTAGGTGTGTCCAAACTTTTGACTGGTAGTGTATACATACCCGTCGCCAGACCTCAGTCTTAAGGGGGTTATATGAAATGCATGGGAGGGCAGGGCACAATTATTATTAGCCTACAGTACGTATATTTAATAATAAATTCCCTCAAGTGGGGGGGGGGCACAAGCATTTTTGGGGGCGGGCCCGGCCCCCTATGGCCCGCCCATAGCGACGGGTGTGACTCTATATACTGTATTCTATTCTTCTACACGTACAGTACCAGTAAAACGTTTGGACACACCTACTCATTCCAGTTGTTTTTTTTATATAGTGAGGTCCAGATGAAACCCTAACCCCTCCTCCCCAGGCACTTGGTGTAGATCTGAAACAACTTGATAGGTGTAAGCAACAGGGTAATTGCCCTTTGAAGTAAATCTCAGCTCTGTTAAAAGTACACTCAATAAACTTTTTTTGATTCAGGAGTATCATTAAAACGGGCTAATATGCCCCACCAACATTAGACAACTTCACTGAGTGTACTAAACATTAAGAACGCCTTCCCTTTCCATGACATAGACTGACCAGGTGAATCCAGGGTGAAAGCTATGATCCCTTATTGATGTCACTTGTTAAATCCACTTCAATCAGTGTAGATGAAGGGGAGGAGACATGTTAAAGAAAATTTTAAGGCCTTGAGACAATTGAGACATGGATTGTGTATGTGTGCCATTCAGAGGGTGAATGGGCAAGACAAAAGATTTAAGTACCTAGGTGTCTGGTTAGATTGTAAACGCTCCTTCCAGACTCACATTAAGCATCTCCAATCAGTTAAATCTAGAATCGGCTTCCTATTTCGCAACAAAGCCTCCTTCACTCACTCTGCTAAACATGCCCTCGTAAAACTGACTATCCTACCGATCCTTGACTTCGGCGATGTCATTTACAAAATAGCCTCCAACACTCTACTCAGCAAATTGGATGTAGTCTATCACAGTGCCATCCGTTTTGTCTCCAAAGCCCCATATACTACCCACCATTGTGACCTGTACGCTCTCGTTGGCTGGCCCTCACTACATATTCGTTGCCAAACCCACTGGCTTCAGGTCATCTATAAATCACTTCTAGGCAAATCCCCGCCTTATCTTAGATCATTGGTCACCATAGCAACACCCACCCGTAGTCTGCGCTCCAGCAGGTATATCTCACTGGTCATCCCCAAAGCCAACACCTTCTTTGGCCGCCATTCCTTCCAGTTCTCTGCTGCAAATGACTGGAACGAACTGCAAAAATCTCTGAAGCTGGAGACTCTTATCTCCCTCACTAACTTTAAGCATCAGTTGTCAGAGCAGCTTACCGATCACTGCACCTGTACACAGCCCATCTGTAATTAGCCCACCCAACTACCTCATCCCCATATTGTTATTTATTTTGCTCATTTGCACCCCAGTATCTCTATTTGCACATCATCTCTTGCACATCTATCACTCCAGTGTTAATACTAAATTGAAATTATTTTGCACTATGGCCTATTTATTGCCTTACCTCCATAACTTACTACATTTGCACACACTGTATATAGATTTTCTATTGTGTTATTGACTGTACGTTTTTGTTTATTCCATATGTAACTCTGTGTTGTTGTTGTTTTTAATCGCACTGCTTTGCTTTATCTTGGCCAGGTCGCAGTTGTAAATGAAAACTTGTTCTCAACTGGCTTACCTGGTTAAATAACGGTGAAATAAAAAATAAAAAAGTGCCTTTGAACGGAGTATGGTAGTAGGTGCCAGGTGCACCGGTTTATGTCAAGTACTGCAAGGCTGCTGGGTTTTCACGCTCAACAGTTTCCCGTGTGTATCAAGAGTGGTCCACCACCCAAAGGACATCCAGCCAACTTGACATAACTTCGGGAAGAATTGGAGTCAACATGGGCCAGCATCCCTGTGGAATGCTTCCGACACCTTGTAGAGTCCATGCCCCGACGAATTGAGGCTGTTCTGAGGGTAAACGTCAGTGGGGGGGGGGTGCAACTCAATATTCAGAAGGTGTTCCTAATGTTTGGTATAGTCAGTGTATATGCCATTCAGCATACACTTTTATCCAAAGCAACTTAAAGTCATGCACGTATATATATATATATATATATATATATATATATATATATATATATATATATATGTGTGTTTTTAACATATTGTTGAACTAGGGAATCAAACCCACTATCCTGACTTGGCAAGAGCTTTACCAACTGAGCAACAGAAGACCAGAGTTGACTGAACAACGCCATGTCACTGTGCATGTTTAGACATTTTTGAGTGCTTGGTGTAGGTCTAGTTTATGCTAACAGCCTCTTCGGTTGCAATTAATAAACAGCTGGCGGGTGTAAAGTATCCTTTTCACACTACAGAGCCGAGCTGCACTGCGCTGGTCTGGTTACACATCAGTGGCGGTCGGTGACGTTTAAGATGACGGAGGACAATTTCTATTTTAATGAGCATGGCCTTATTTCTATTACAGTATACTGAATGACCGTCCTTCATATTCCATTCCTCCAGCTCAATGTAACATCGATAGGTTTAGGCTACCACATGATGCTATACTAAACAAAAATATAAACGCAACATGTGAAGTGTTGGTCCAATGTTTTATGAGCTGAAATAAAAGATCCCAGAAATCTTCCATAAGCACAAAAAGCTTATTTCTCTAAAATTTCTTGTACAAATTTGTTTACATCCCTGTTAGTGAGCATTTCTCATTTGTCAAGATAATCCATCCACCTGACAGGTGTGGCATATCAAGAAGCTGATTAAACAGCATGATCATTACACAGGTGGACCTTATGCTGGGGACAATAAAAGGCCACTCTAAAATGTGCAGTTTTGTCACACAAAACTATGCCATAGATGTCTCAAGTTTTGAGGGAGCGTGCAATTGGCATGCTGACTGCAGGAATATCCACCAAAGCTGTTGCCAGATAATTTAATGTTAATTGCTCTACCATAAGCCACCTCCAATGTTGCTTTAGAGAATTTGGCAGTAAGTCCAACCGGCCTGACAACCGCAGACCACGTGTAACCACGCCAGCCCAGGACATACCGCCTAGACACAAACAATAACACACAATACCAAACGAGAGACATGGGTAAATATAGGGACTACAATCAAACATAATAGACAACAGGTGTGACCACTCAAGACAGAACAAGACAAACACCAAAACATTGATCGGCAGTAGCTAGTACTCCGGGGACGACGAACGCCGAAGCCTGCCCGAGCAAGGAGGAGGAGCAGCCTCGGTAGAATCCGTGACAAGGACCTCCACATCAGGCTTCTTCACGTCTGAGACAAGCCACCCGGACAGCTGGTTTCTGTCTGTAATAAAGCCCTTTTGTGGGTAAAATCTCCTTCTGATTGGCTGGGCGTGGCTCCCCAGTGGGTCGGGCTGGCTCCCAAGTGAGTGGGCCTATGCCCTCCCAGGCCCACCCATGGCTGCGCCCCTGCCCAGTCATGTGAAATCCATAGATTAGGGCCTAATGAATTTATTTAAATTGACTGATTTCCTTATATGAACTGTAACTCAGTAAAATCGTTGAAATTGTTGCATGTTGCGTTTATATATTTTTTCAGTGATTATTTTCCCTATACCCATCATGAGGTTGCTACAACCTAGCCTATGAATGAAAGTTTACAACGTAGGTGCACACAGGTCGAGAGAGAAAATTGTTAGTAATCAAGGTAACAGACAGTGACACATTCAATGCCGCCTTGCACACTCATGCCTGCATCTAGCTGATCTATGGTGTAATCATTAATCCAACAGTTGCAAACAAGAGTTTCTATTGGACAAATTCAGGTATGTTTATCCCCGTTTCGTTCCGTTTTTTAACAGAATCGGCAGAATGAATACACCCCTGATCACACACAAACACAGTTCACTTTCATAGCAGCCACATACAAACAGCATGATCATTTTGCTCGTTGTATAACTCCTTCTCACATCTCCTCCTCTCACCTTTTCCCTTAGCTTGAGGACTTCAGTGCACAACACATCAGCTGTCTGTGACCAGGCAAAAACCTTTCCAAGCCAAACCATCAGTTCACACTGCAAGAGCTCTGATAGGTTGGAAGACATCCTCCGGAAGTTGTCATAATTACTGTGTAAGTCTATGGAAGGGTGTGAGAACCATGAGCCTCCTAGGTTTTTGTAGTGAAGTCAGTGTACGCAGAGGAGGACGGAAACTAGCTGTCCTCCAGCTACACCATGGTGCTACCCTACAGAGTGCTGTTGAGGCTACTGGAGACCTTCATTGCAAAACATTGTGTTTTAATCAATTATTTGGTGACCTGTGAATATATTTAGTATAGTTTTATCTAAAAAGGATCACTTCTTTAATGTTTCACTATTTTTATTTTTAGAAATTCACTGAGGAGGATGGTCCTCCCCTTCCTCCTCTGAGGAGCCTCCAGTGTTACACATCCACCCATAGTTGCTGAAACTGTTCTGGAAGAGGACAATATGAAAGGAAAGTGTGGTTCAGTATGGTTCTGTGTGATTTGAACAAGCACAGTATGGTTCAGTATGGTTCGTACACTCTGTGTATACAGAAAGCCCTTAAATTGCTTAAATAAGTAAATAATAAAATAAATAATGAGAGAATAGTCAGATTAACAAATATCTTACATAGACATGATGGCGTAGCAGGAACATCAGAGTACCGTGAATCAAGAAGTTGTGAGTTCGAATCCCAGGTGAGGACATTTTGAATAATAATTACTGTATAAAAGAACATGCACAATGTAATCATGTATGTAAAATGTGTAGGTTGAAAACACTATGTTAAAAGCACTGTGTGAGTATCCCTAACCTTGTCAACAGACAAAGAGCTGTGAATGGATTGAGAAATGCCTTGCTAAAGGCCAACAAGCTGCGTTAACCATGAACAACAGTTACAGTTATCATGCTTGTAAACAAAATATGGAGTTCAAAACCATATTAATAGATTGAAATAATCTATTAATTAATCATGTTTATAAATATTATAAATAAAGTTGTGTTGTTACATTTACAGTGCATTCGGAAAGTATTCAGACCCCTTGACCTTTTCCACATTTTGTTACGTTACAGCCTTATTGTAAAATGGATTAAATAAATCAAAATCCTCATCAATCTACACACAATACCCCATAATGACAAAGTGAAAACAGGTTTTTAGAAATGTTTGCAAAAAAATACCTTATTTACATAACTATTCAGACCCTTTGCTATGAGATTCGAAATTGAGCTCAGGTGCATCCTGTTTCCATTGATCATCCTTGAGATGTTTTTACAACTTGATTGGAGTCCACCTGTGGTAAATTCAATTGATTGGACATGATTTGGAAAGGCACACACCTGTCTATATAAGGTCCCACAGTTGACAGTGCATGTCAGAGCACAAACCAAGCCATGAGGTCAAGGAATTGTCCGTAGATCTCAGAGACAGGATTGTGTCAAGGCACAGGTCTGGGGAAGGGTACCAAAAAATGTCTGCAGCATTGAAGGTCCCCAAGAACACAATGGCCTCCATCATTCTTAAATGGAAGAAGTTTGGAACCACCAAGACTCTTCCTAGAGCTGGCCACTCGGCCAAACTGACCAATCGGGGGAAAAGGGCCTTGGTCAGGGAGGTGACCAAGAACCCGATGGTCACTCTGACAGAGCTCTAGAGTTCCTCTGTGGAGATGGGAGAACCTTCCAGAAAGACAACCATCTCTGCAGCACTCCACCCATCAGGCCTTTATGGTAGAGTGGTCAGACGGAAGCCACTCCTCAGTAAAAGGCACATGACAGCCCGCTTGGAGATAGTCAAAAGGCACCTAAAGGACTTTCAGACCATTAGAAACAAGATTCTCTGCTCTGATGAAACCAAGATTGAACTCTATGGCCTGAATGCCAAGCGTCACGTCTGGAGAAAACCTGGCACCATCCCTACGGTGAAGCATGGTGGTGTCAGCATCATGCTGTGGGGATGTTTTTCAGCGGCAGGGACTGGGAGACTAGTCAGGATCGAGAGAAAGATGAACGGAGCAAAGTACAGAGAGATCCTTGATGAAAACCTGCCGCAGAGCGCTCAGGACCTCAGACTGGGGCGAAGGTTCACCTTCCAACAGGACAACGACCCTAAGCACACAGCCAAGACAATGCAGGAGTGGCTTCGGGACACGTCTCTGAATGTCCTTGAGTGGCCCAGCCAGAGCCTGGACTTGAACCCCATCGAACATCTCTGGAGAGACCTGAAAATAGCTGTGCGGCGACGCTCCCCATCCAACCTGACAGAGCTTGAGAGGATCTGCAGAGAAGAATGGGAGAAACTCCCCAAATACACGTGTGCCAAGATTGTAGCGTCATACCCAAGAAGACTCGAGGCTGTAATCGCTGCCAAAGGTGCTACAACAAAGTACTGAGTAAAGGGTCTAGATGTTATATTTCCCTCCAAAAAATGTTATACATTTGCAAACATTTCTAAAAACCTTTTTTTGCTTTGTCATTATGGGGTATTGTGTGTAGATTTATGAGGGGAAAAAACAGTTAAATCAATTTTAGAATAAGGCTGTAATGTAACAAAATGTGGAAAAAGTCAAAGGGTCTGAAAACTTTCTGAATGCACTGTAGCTGCCGAAAATGCTGTTGTCCAGGTCATTTCCTTAGTAGGTGACGTCAGAGGTCGGAATGTGGGAGAAGTCGGAGCTCATGGATGATAGACGAGTTTTCCACTAGTAATTACCAGTTTGAGGTCAGTTCAAGTGGATTTTTTCCTGTTGTAAGTGGTAAATTCCCACTTCCCACTTGTTTATGAATGCTGCATGAGTCCAGGCCTGCCTTCAGTATGAAAAAACGACCAGTTTAAAAACGGGGGTTCAAAAACTGCTGCCTTTTAAAATGTATTTAACAAGGCAAGTCAGTTAAGAACAAATTCTTATTTACAATAGCCTACTTGTAAAGCCCCCCCGGCCAAACCCTCCCCTAACCCGGACGAGGCTGGGCCAGTTGTGCACCGCCCTATGGGATTCCCGATCACGGCCGGTTGTGATACAGCCCGGGATCAAACCCAGGTCTGTAGTGACGCCTCTAGCGTCTACTCGGGAGGCGTTTAAATAATATTTATATTATGTCATTCATTGATTCAAACCACACTCACCAAACAGAGCAAACATACCTAAAAGTCTGTTCAAGAACGTTGAAGAACACTTTGAGGAAACGTGTTGTTCAGTACAAGCCATTACGCAACGTGACAAACGTTCAATTGAACGGAACGCCCCCTGTGTCATCATTACAACATACCTACCTACCAGGGCCACACAGTTGTCGAACGCTGCAGATAGAAATGAAGTGAATAGAGTGATTATTCTACATGCCAGAGGGGCATGTTTGTTCTACACAGGCTATTTCTAGCTGACCGTTCCAAAACGCTGCGTCCTGCTGAACGTAGAATGTAGAATGGTGGGACACCTTCAAGCTAAATAATGTTAGGCGCTTTCCTAGTTTGTACTGTAACACTAACAAACAGATATAGATATAATGCCTTTTAAACTTGATAAGCAGAGCGCAACGAGACAATAGCTTATCTTCTGTTTAGTTATGCGTAGGCCTTTGATCCCTTATTGCTTACTAACGCCGTATAGCTAATTATGTTAGCCTAATATAGCCTATCCTATTTGATGCTGAACTTTTTCAACAGGCTGAAAATGGCTGTTATAATCTGAACCATTATAATCTGAACCATTATAATCTGAACCATTTATAATCTGAACCAATGAGATGAGGCAAAAATATGGGAGACATTATTTTGTTTTGAGATCCTAGGTATTTTTTGAAAATGTATTATTTTGAAATTCACAAATCTTGATCTTCTCTCTCTCCAAAGTCCTTCAGCAATAAATCCCTCCCTTTACATTACCCTTTACCCCAAAACGTCAAGGTAACCTGTCTCAATGACTATCGCCTCGTAGCACTCACATCTGTAGTCATGAAATGCTTTGAAAGGCTGGCCATTGCTCACATCAACACCATCATCCCAGAGACCCACTCCAATTTGCATACCGCCCCAACAGATCCACAGATGATGCAATCTTTATTGCGCTCCACACTGCCCTTTCCCACCTGGACAAGAGGAACACCTACGTGAGAATGCTGTTCAGTGACTACAGCTCAGCGTTTAACACCATAGTGCCCTCAAAGCTCATCACAAAGCTAAGGACCCTGGGACTAAACACCTCCCTCTGCAACTGGATACTGGACTTCCTGACCAGCCGCCTCCAGATGGTGATGGTAGGCAACAACACATCCGCCACGCTGACCCTCAACACGAGAGCCCCTCAGGGGTGTGTGCTCAGTCCCCTCCTGTACTCCCTGTTCATCCATGACTGCGTGGCCAGGCACGACTCCAACACATCATTAAGTTTGCTGACAACACGACGGCGGTAGGCCTGATCACCGACAACGATGAGACAGCCTATAGGGAGGAGGTCAGAGACCTGGCAGTGTGGTGCCAGGACAACAACCTCTCCCTCAACGTCAGCAAGACAAAAGAGCTGATCGGGGACAACAGGAAATGGAGGGCCGAGCACGCCCCCATCCACATCGACGGGGCTGTAGTGGAGCGGGTCAAGAGCTTCCAGTTCCTCGGTGTCCACATCACTAAGGACCTATCATGGTCCAAATACACCAGCACAGTTGTGAAGATGGAACGACAACGCCTCTTTCCCCTCAGGAGGCTGAAAAGATTTGGCGTGGTCCCTCAGATCTTCAAAAAGTTCTACAGCTGCGCCATTGAGAGCATCTTGAATGGCTGCATCACCACTTGGTACGGCAACTGCTTGGCATCCGACCGTAAGGAGCTACAGAGGGTAGTGCGTATGGCCCAGTACAACCACTGGGGCTGAGCTCCCGGCCATCCAGGATCTCTATACCAGGCAGTGTCAGAGGAAGGCCCAAAAAATTGGCAAAGACTCCAGCCACCCAAGTCATAGACTGTTCTCTCTGCTACCGAACGGCAAGTGGTACCGGAGCGCCAAGTCTGGGACCAAAAGGCTCCTGAACAGCTTCTATCCCCAAAGCCATAGCCGCGGGAAGATGTTTGGTGGTGGGGTTACTGCGATTTTGGGGCGGGGGGGTCCAAGTAATGGCCTACGTCCTATCACACCATCTTCAGAGATAGCTGCGCACATGGAGAGGTTTCCCCCACGTTGTCCAGGCACAAGCTGGTCGCCCATTGGCCGATGAGGTTCCGCCCACGGCGTCGAGTTTAGGCCAGTTTGAAACCCGTCTTTATCAACAAAGCTATGCTTGTGATGGTTCACAGCAGCATCAAGCACCGTCACCCTCTAAAAATATATTTTGGTTAGTTATTTTTACAGTATAGTTCCAATATGACATTGTGAAGTAGCATGTGCATCAGATAGTAACAGTAATACAGTATATAGTGCTGTACCTGTCGTTTCACCCGGTCGTTGTTTATCTCTGAAGGTATCAGGTAAATGTGTTTCATAGATACCTGGTGCCTCTTCAAAAGGCGGGCAATTGTTGGTAGGTCATAGTTCCCTCAGCCAGAACCCAAAAGCAGACCAGGACAAGGAGAGTAGAACGAAAGTGAGGGGTTTATTTGGATACAAACAAAAGGTGCAGAATATTCCAGGGACAGAGCGGGCGGCGTGGATGAGTAGTTGGGGGGTGCAGTGCAAGGTCCAGTGATGGCTCGGCAGCCGCCGACCATCAGGCAGAGGTGGGGTGAAGGTTCCGGACGTGTGACTGCAGGTGAAACAAAAACGGAGGTAAGGACACAAAAACTCAACAAAGTACAAAACAACAAAAACTCACGCTAGATACTCTAACTGATACGCAGATACACCTACTGTTCATGGCTAACGATCCGGCAGGAACTGGATGTTGGGCCAGAGCCTAAGAAAGGTGCTGATTAGGCCCAGGTGTGCAGATTGCTAATGGGAAGCAGGTGCGGAAACCAGAGCGCTCCCGGAGCGTTCCCCGAACCCTCGGGAAACTGGAGATTACGACCAGGACCCGACTCAGACAGCCGGGATCGTTACAGTACCCCCTCCGACGAACGCCACCGGGCGGACTCCCGGAGCGCCAGGATGGAGGCGGTAAAAGTCCCTGATGAGATCCGCATCTAGGACCTGTCGCCGCGGAATCCAACTCCTCTCTTCAGGACCATACCCCTCCCAGTCCACGAGATACTGGAAACCCCGGCCCCGCCGTCTGGAATCCATAATGCGACGCACCGTGTAGGCAGGACCACCTCCGATCATCCGAGGAGGAGGAGGAGGAGGCGGAGGAGGCAACAGAGGACTGAGAAAGACAGGCTTGAGGCAGGAGACATGAAAGGTGGGATGGACTCTGAGCGTCCTCGGTAGTTTGAGTCGCACTGCCACTGGATTGATCACCTTCTCCACCACAAACGGACCAATAAACTTCGGTAACAACTTCCTAGACTCAGTCCGTAACGGAAGATCCCGTGTGGCCAACCAAACCCTATCTCCGATGGTATAGGTGGGAGCGGGGATCCGGCGACGATTCGCCTGGAGCTGATACCGGTCCGAACCTCTAAGGAGTGCCTTTCTGGCCCGATGCCAGGTCCGGTGGCAACGACTGAATATGGGCCTGAACAGAAGGCACAGAGAGCTCCTTCTCCTGAGAAGGGAACAGGGGAGGTTGGTAGCCATACAGGCACTGGAAGGGAGACATCCCAGTGGCAGATGTAGGGAGAGTATTGTGGGCATACTCAACCCAAGGCAACTGAGAGGCCCAGGAGGTGGGGTTGGAAGAGACCAGACAGCGTAGCGTGGATTCCATCTTCTGGTTGGCTCTCTCCGCCTGACCATTGGATTGGGGGTGAAAACCAGATGTGAGACTGACTGTAGCTCCAATGGCCAAACAGAAGGACTTCCAGACAGCAGAGGTAAACTGAGGGCCACGGTCGGAAACGATATCACTGGGCAAACCGTGGACCCTGAAAACCTCCCTGACCAGGATCTCGGACGTCTCCGAGGCAGAGGGAAGCTTGGCAATAGGCACAAAGTGGGCGAACTTGCTGAACCTGTCCACGATAGTCAGAACGACCGTGTTCCCCTCAGAACGGGCAACCCCGTGACGAAGTCCAGGGCCAGATGCGACCATGGACGCCGGGGAATAGGAAGGGGGTGAAGTAGTCCAGAGCTGGGCCGATTGGTACTCTTATTCTGCGCACACTGGACAGGCAGCAACAAAACCCCGAGTATCCTCGGCCATGGCAGGCCACCAAAAACGTCTGCGAAGAAACGCCATTGTCCGAGCCACGCCAGGGTGACAAGCCATCTTACTGGCGTGGGACCATTTGAGAACAGCAGGACGAACCGACTCAGGCACAAACAACCGACCGGGTGGACCGTTACCGGGACCGGGCTGAGTCCGAAGGGCCGCCAGCACCTCCTCCCTCAATCCTCCACATAACTGCTCCCACGACGCAGTTCCGGGGAGAATTGTCTCGGTCTTGGACCCACTCTCCTCCGTCCTGGAGAACATCCGGGACAAGGCGTCCGCCTTGCCGTTCTTAGATCCAGGTCGGAACGTCAGGACAAACTTGAATCGTCCGAAAAACAACGCCCACCTGGCCTGACGGGAGTTGAGACGTTTAGCCGATTGCACGTAAGCAAGATTCTTGTGGTCAGTCCAGACAATAAACGGTTGCTCCGCCCCCTCCAACCAGTGGCGCCACTCCTCCAAGGCAAGTTTCACCGCGAGAAGCTCCCGGTTACCCACATCGTAATTCCTCTCCGCAGGCGAAAGGCGACGAGAGTAGTAGGCGCAGGGATGGAGTTTACTGTCCGTGGAGCATCGCTGCGACAGGATGGCGCCAACTCCCACATCAGACGCGTCCACTTCAACGACGAACTGACGGGCCGTGTCCGGTTGAGAGAGAATCGGTGCGTTGGTGAATCGCCTCTTCAAATCCAGAAACGCTCGATCCGCCTCCGGATTCCACTTGAAGGTCCTGATGCTGGAAGTCAAGGCAGTTAATGGAGCGGCCACACGGCTGTAATCCCGGATGAATCTGCGGTAGAAATTCGCAAACCCCCAAAAATCTCTGGAGCTGCAATCTCGTACCGGGCTGGGCCCATTCCAGAACCGCTCTAACCTTCTCCTGGTCCATCCTAATCTCACCCCTGGAGATGATGTACCCGAGAAAGGATGTCGTGTGGGCGTGAAACTCGCACTTCTCGGCCTTCACGAACAGGCGATTCTCCAATAATCGCTGCAGAACCTGCCGGACATGCTGGACGTGGTCGGAAGGTTCCTTCGAGAAGATCAGAATGTCATCCAGGTAAACAAACACGAAGAGACCGATCATATCTCTCAGGACGTCGTTCACCATACTCTGGAATACCGCTGGAGCATTGGTCAGTCCAAACGGCATCACCTGATACTCGAAGTGCCCCATCGGTGTATTGAAACCCGTCAACCACTCGTCCCCTCTCTGATCCGGGACCAGGTGATACGCATTGCGTAGGTCTAACTTGGTGAACACCGTAGCACCCTGTAAAGAGTCGAAGGCAGAACTCATCAAGGGCAGGGGATACTTGTTCTTGACCGTGATGTCATTCAACCCCCGATAATCAATACATGGTCGAAGAGAGCCATCCTTCTTACCCACAAAGAAGAATCCTGCCCCCAAGGGTGATGACAGGGACGAACGAGACCAGCAGCTAGGGACTCCTTGATGTAGGTCTCCAACGCCTCACGTTCAGGTCGGGAGATACTGTATAACCTTCCCTTGGGGTAGACAGCTCCAGGAACCAGGTTGATGGCACAATCATATGGTCGGTGGGGGGGAGTGACAGAGCCTTCTGCTTACTGAAAACTTCCCCAAATCGTGATATGTCTCGGGAACCAGGGACAAATCTGGAGGTTTAGCCTCAATCACCTGACTGGTAACCGAATGAGGGCAGGCAGTCTTGAGACAGTTAGCATGACAATCCAGGCTCCAACTCGTTACCTTGCCCGTCACCCAATCGAACGTGGGATTGTGTTCCTTCAGCCAGGGGTATCCAAGGACCAGAGGAACATGGGAAGACGGCAGAATGAAAAAATGAAATCATCTCAGAATGATTCCCTGACAACCGCATCTTAACCGGTTCAGTCCTCATCGTGATACGTGCCAGACTACTGCCGTTCAGAGTGGTCGCCCAATGGCTTCCGGCAATTGCTCCTTGGAAAGCCCCAGCTGTTCCACCAACTCGGCATCAAGAAAGCTTCCATCGGCACCTGAATCGATAAGAGCGTTAAGCGCTAAGCTCTGATTCCTGTTCACAAGGGTAGCCGGAAGCGGGGTCTGACAGAGGTACTGAGAGGTTGAAACTGGCTCGCTAAAAGTCCTCCCAACTTTAGCGAGCCGGGCAGTTTGACGACCGCAGGGAGCAAGTGGAGATGTAATGTCCTTCGAGCGACCACAGTAGAGGCAGCAGTTGGTCCTACGTCTATGTCGACGCTCCTCCTTGGTTAACCCGTGCCGCCCCACTTGCATGGGTTCAGAATCGGGGAGAGGACCTCTCCACTAATCCTTTGTGGAGGAGAATGATCGACGTGTTCTGGACCACCACCCGACCCGACTGGGAACTGAGAAGCTGATCGATTGGATGGACCCCATTGCTTCTCCCTCCTTCGCTCACGGACTCGATTATCCACCCGAATAGACAAGGCTACCAAGCTGTCCAGGTCACTAGGCTCCGGATAGGAGATCAACTCATCCTTGAGCTGCTCCGACAGACCCTGGTAAAAGGCCGCTTGCAAAGACTCCTCGTTCCACCCACTCTCCACAGCCAACGTCTTGAACTCGATCACGAAGTCGGCCACGCTGCGAGTTCCTTGGTGAAGAGAAACAGGCGCCTAGCTGCGTCCCTCCCTCGGACGGAATGGTCGAAGAGCTTCCTCATCTCGGCCGTGAACCCCTGGTATGAAGCCATGCAGGGATCCTGTCGTTCCCAAACGGCTGAAGCCCACTCTAGCGCTCGACCACGCAGCAACTCAATCACAAAGGCTATCCTAGCCTTGTCTGTGGCATAAGAGTAGGGGCTGTAGATCGAACACTAATCCACACTGCATAAGGAAGGAACGGCATCCTCCCAGCTCCCCCTCATATTTATCCGGCGTCGGAACCTTGGGCTCACGGAGGGACACAACTCCAGAAGCGGCAGGCGAGATGGGTGAAACCGGTAGTGGATCCTCCACCGGACACTGGCGTTGGTTCTGGACCTCCATCAGGCCGGTAGAAAGGTTCCGAACTGACAACGCGATCTCCTGTAGTACCGTGCTATGATGGCCCAACATCTTCTCCTGCTGGGTAATGGCATGGCGAACGGAGTCCAGGTCCGCTGGGTTCATAATTGGCCGGATCGTTCTGTCACAGTTCCCTCAGCCAGAACCCAAAAGCAGACCAGGACAAGGAGAGTAGAACGAAAGTGAGGGTTTATTTGGATACAAACAAAAGGTGCAGAATATTCCAGGGACAGAGCGGGCGGCGTGGATGAGTAGTTGGGGGTGCAGTGCAAGGTCCAGTGATGGCTCGGCAGCCGCCGACCATCAGGCAGAGGTGGGGTGAAGGTTCCGGACGTGTGACTGCAGGTGAAACAAAAACGGAGGTAAGGACACAAAAAACTCAACAAAGTACAAAACAACAAAAACTCACGCTAGATACTCTAACTGATACGCAGATACACCTACTGTTCATGGCTAACGATCCGGCAGGAACTGGATGTTGGGCCAGAGCCTAAGAAAGGTGCTGATTAGGCCCAGGTGTGCAGATTGCTAATGGGAAGCAGGTGCGCGGAAACCAGAGCGCTCCCCGGAGCGTTCCCGAACCCTCGGGAAACTGGAGATTACGACCAGGACCCGACTCAGACAGCCGGGATCGTTACAGGTAGTCATCGTTCTCCTTTAATGGCCTTCTTTATTTCAGACAGACATATGTCATTGAAAATGTGCTTAAAGTTTTGAAAAAAACAGCCTTTTTGATGATCTGTTTTGAGTTTTGTATTAAGAGTTGTGAAATTAAGATTATGTGGAAATAGTACCAAAGCGATAAAAAAAAAAACAATCAATCCTGATTGCCTAGTCACTTTTACACCTACATACATGTACATATTACCTCAATTACCTCAACTACCTCGTACCCCTCCACGTTGACTCGGTACCGGTACTCATTATTGTTATTGTTACCATTTCCTTTTTTTATTTAGCAATTATTATTTTTACTTTTTAACTCTGCATTGTTGGGAAAGGGCTCTTAAGTGATCATTTCACGGTAAAGTCTACACCTGTTGTTTTCGGCGCACGTGACAAATAAAATGATCTTTGATTTACATTACCCTTACAGAAACATAATACTGTAGTTGCATATTTTACCACTAGGTGGTAGTAAACAATCACTGGATAGGGTTACATCGTACTGCTCTCTCTCACTATAAAAAAAGGAAGCAACGTAAACCACGTTGAATATAGGTTGTGTTTAGACATGCAACGGTAACAAGACTCACAAAATTGTATTATTAAATTGGCGTCAGACACTATTCTGAAAAACAAGCACACTAATTAAACATGCTTTTTCAATACATTAATCAAATGTTCTCAGCACATTATAACAATTATTTCAAATTAATATAACTTCTTCCATAACTACATTGCCACAACTTTTGAAAA